>NW_026897272.1:282500-310635 GCF_033153095.1 Gastrolobium bilobum | reverse complement strand
GGAATGCTGAAGCTCCCTGGATCCTTGACTTTGGTAGGTAACTTCTTTTCGCTGATAGCATTACATTCCTCCGTCAGATTTACTGTCTCACATTCCCGCATCTTATGCTTCCTTGATAATAGATCCTTCACGAACCTTGCGTAGTTGGGAATTTCTCTAAAACTTCGGCAAAAGGAATCTTGATCTGCAATTTCGTGAATATGTCTAGAAATTTGGTGTATTGTTGTTTCTAGACCTCTTATTTCAACCGCTGAGGGTATGGAACTTTTGCATATGGAGACGGGTCTGCCGCTTTTGGTTGCCTGTCCAGAGCTTTCTTTTTCTCCCATTTGAAAGTGGGTCAAAACGGGTTCAATTGTAATATATATATATATATATATATATATATATATATATATATATTTACAATTTGATAGTATTTCATTAATCCCTAAATTTTTGTGATATCTAAATTTTTTTTATCTTAGTACTTCCTAGAAAAAATAAAGAATAACAATTTTATTTATGACAAATGTTATCTATATATAAATTCCTAAAGAATGTTTGACAAATATTAGTATACATTTAAGATTGAGACTAAAAAAATATAGAGAAGTGTGAAATAAAATAAAATAATATTAGAAAAATTCATAAAATATAATTTATTTTTGAATTTTAATTATTTTTTTTTAATTGGCGGGTTGGTGGGTTGACCCACCAACCCACCATAAAACGGGGTGAGTTCATTCTTCTAACCCATATATTTTGGCGGGTCAACCCGCCCCGCCCCGTTTTTGGTGGGTTGGTGGCGGGGCGGGGCGGGTCAGGGCGGGTCAACCCAAATTGCTACCTCTATTGACATCTGACCAATTTGAGTCTCCAAGTTTCGCATCGAAGCTTCTTGATTCCGAAACGAAGCTCTTGTTTCATCTCTGAAGACATCTGCATTTTGAATGAAGTCGGATGTTGTCTTGGAAAACTGTGCAAACGCCTTTTCCCACTCGGATGTGGTACCTTGAGGTTGTTGTTGCAATGGCATAGGAGGATTCAGCTGGTAGTTTGACTTGTAACTCAACCCAGGGTGTTGGTTGTTATTCTTCCACCCTTGGTTACCATATTGATTCCTTCCTTGATTGTTCGGGTTCTTTTGATCATACCAGAGTGCATTGACCTCCGCTGGTTGCTTTTCCGCTGCTCTTATGTATTCACAATCCTCAGTTGCATGAGCCTCCTGACAAATATCACATTTAATGTTAGCATTAGAAACAGAAGAAACTTGAGAAATATTAAATTTCTTATTAAGAGCATCCAATTGTTCTTGTTGTTTCTTGTGCATTTGTAGCATTTTTCATTTTGGGCTAAGAGTGCATCACAGCCTTCAAGCTTCATGATTCTTGATCTTCTTGGTGCAACTGGGGCTGGAGCATTGTCAAATTCTTGAGATGCTAATGATTCCAACAATTCAAGTGCTTCCTCAGGAGTTTTTGTTTTCAGGGAGCCTCCTGCAGCAGCATTCACCAGTGTTCTTGTGCTGGATGTCATCCCTTGGAAAAAGATTCTTGCTTTCTCTCATGCTTCAATTCCATGTTGAGGACACTTCCTGAGTAATCCTTTAAATCGTTCCCAAGCCTCGTACAAAGATTCGCTGTCTTTTTGTTCAAAAGCAGTGATCTCCGACTTGAGCTTGCCATATTTGAAGTTGAGAAAAACCTAGCCAAGAATTTTCTTGCTAAGTCATCCCAATTGGTTATGCTTCCTTCAGGTAGAGACTGCAGTCAATCTCTTGCTTCATCCTTCAGTGAGCATGGAAATAGCCTGAGCAAGATAGCATCACGAGGAACTCCGTTTACTTTTAATGTATCACACTAAAGTAATAAGTTATCAAGATGACTATAGGGGTTCTCCGTGCTTCCTTCAGCGAACTGATCTTTTTGAATCAGTTGCAGCAGTGCCGGCTTCAGTTCAAAGTTGTTAGCCTCTATGTTAGGTCTAACAATGCTTGCCGTCTGTGGAAATCGAGTTGGGGTCATGTAATCTCCCAACGTCCTTGGAGCGAGTTGATTGTTTCCTGCCATTGGTTCCTCCTCAGGTTCCTCCTTTGTTTTCGTAGAAGTTGATGCTGTTTTTGTTTCTTTCGCTTTCTTTGCTTTTGCGTCATTCCTAAGTTTTCTCTCTGTCTTTTCTATCTCAGGATCAAACTGCAAGAGTTGCGGGTTAGAAGTACCTCGCATAAACTAAGATTTGAAAAGATGAAAAGAAAAATAGGAAACAGAAAATTAAAGAAACTAATGCAGAAAATCAAATATGCAGAAAAATATGCAAAGTTTTGTATGCAGAAAATGTTTTTATGGTAAGCTTAAAGTGCAGAAAGAAAAAAAAATAAACGTACAATCTAGAATTTAATTAGTTACTTCTAATGTTGAAGAATTCGATCCCCGGCAACGGCGCCAAAAACTTGATAGCGACACGACAAGTGCACCGATCGTGAAAGTAATAAAGTGTACCAGAGTACGAGATCGTTCCCACGAGGTTCAGAATTTCAAGCACTAGTTCACTAAATTTTTTTGAGAGAATTTAGATGAAGAGAATTGTTGTTCAAGACTTAAAATTAAAAACAAGTAAAGGTATGCAATTATGAAAATTCAGAATTAAAAGAATGAATGATGATGATGTTTGATTGAAATTTAAACAAGCGTAGTTAAGGTTTCGACTTTCCCCAATATCCTCAATATGTTATGAATTAAATGACCAAGAATCCGTTTCTTAATATATTGCCAATCAATTCTATCTGAGTTAATTACGGCTCAATTCCTTGTTACCATAAATCTATGTAATTTTGAAAGAACTCTAGTTCTCTGATTATTCCCCAAGAAAACATGCATTAAGATCAAGAATTTCAAGATTGCATAATTACCTTATCTCTATTCCTATTCCTATTCCTAGATCACAAGGATTATGATAAATTATCAAGTCAAGGTTCATGCACCAACATCCCTATTGTCATACAATTTTCCAAAATCATTCTATAAGGAACAAACTCATAGAAAGCATTAAAAACAGATAATTTATTCAATTATAAAAAGAACAAGATTCGGAGACAATTTAATTCATAAACATAAAGGTTCAATTGGGTTTTATCTACCCTTAACTACACAAAAAAACTACTCTAGCATACTGAATTGAAAAGAAATAATAAAGAAAAGAGAACCCCAAGCCTCCATTGGTGTGATGTTGACTTGGTTTGTGGGTGTTCCAGTGCTCCGCAACAGGATTCCTCCTTCAGTCTTGGTGTAATACTCTGGAATTGTGTATTGGTGAATTGGTCTTGACCTCAAGCTCCTTATTTATAGCTTTTTGGGGTTGTATCCATCATCTAATCTTCCAATGAATCCATACAAGATTTGTATGTGATTTCATCTTTGTTTCCTATTTCATGTAAAATCTTGGAGATTTGGTTGATGAATTAGAGTTTTAAATCTTCATTGTATCTTGCTTCAATCTTCTCAGGAATCATCTTGATTTGTGTCCGTTTTAGTTCCATATCCTATCTGAACAAATCTTCTTTAAATCTTCATGGAATCTGTTGCGTATCTTGATCAAATTTTCCTTTGAAACTTCAGCAAATCTTTGGTAAATCTTCTCGCTGTCAAATAACTGATTGTTGTCTGCCTTAGCACGTTTTGGCGTGCTGTAGCACGCTAAACCGTGTTGTTCAAATTGTTTTTGTGGCTTCAAGGGCGTTTTGGCGTGCTGTTTGCCCGCCAAAACGTGCTCTTCCCGAAAGTAATTGTTGTTTTCTTCATATTGTGCGTTGAAACGTGCTTCCTGGACGCTAAAATGTCCTCTTACAGTTGGTACATGTAACACCCCGTATATATCCGGTAATGTTATCATACTATCGTATTAAGCAGCGCTTAATATAAAATGCGGAATATCTTTTTCTTTTCAATTATGATGTCATTATCGTTATCAACTTGCTTATTAATCAATTAATAAAACATCGCCTGTATGCAATTGCAATAAAGCAGCTATCTGAAAATACCTCATAACATATATAGTAAAAGTGTGGCTCTAGTCACGGAACTACAACAACGTAGACCGGACCATCTAACAGTTTATACAACTCCAATCTAAAGCACTAACATAAAGTGTCATGGACAATCCCCATGCTCACTCAAATAAGGCAACACGCCCAACATCAGTCTCATCAACAACATAAGCATAAATAGCGGAAAACATAAACATCATCCATGTCCAATCATGGCAGCAAAACAGCATAATATCATCAACTAAGCTCTGGCCTCCTGCCGCCAGAGGCATCAGTCACCAAACTACCGGAACCTGAAATAAGCATTCCCCAAACGTGGGGTGAGATCTCTAAACAAGAAATCTCAGTAAGACAAGGGGTCCTCAAGGATCTTCCACCGCAAGTTCACTTACATGTGCAATATAAGTTTAAAAGCAGATATCATCATCAGTTCTAAAATAGTGCACTGCAGCAGATAATCACGTCATGTGTGTCAATTCTATTTTACTGGCCAGAGAAATGCAGGATTTACATACGCCAAATACCCACACTAGTGCAAGGCGCTACTTGCATTCACCCTGGATCACCATATCGTATGACGCTACATACTCAGGCTTACCGTCAAGATGAAACAACACATGCATATTAAAAGCCATTACACATAAAGCTCAACAATATTTCAAATATTCAAAGCATGTAACACAGCATGCATACAACCACACCCCCATGGGACATGGTGGAACCACAACATGGCTAAACTGAGGACACGAAAGCTTACCTTGCAAGCTAACACCCAAAGCCAAGAGTCCACAGCTCAAAGTCCAAACACAGCAGATTCACAATCTGTTATGGACCAATACTATATCAATAATAATGCACCAAAAGCATATAATTTAAAGACAACGCATTTCCTTACGTTTTATGTCTTAAGGCTCCATACCAAGTCATAAGTCCTTAATCACAACGATTCTGACTTAGTTCATTAATTACAAAAGTTCAACTTCATCAATCTAGGGTCCACAAACCCCCAATAGCCTACTGTACACACAGCACAGCTACTGTTCTACGAAATCCCAGAATATCCGGATATTCCTCGGGACCATATCTGGATATGCAATATCCGGATATCTCACTGGACATATCCGGATATGCAATATCCGGATATCCAGAATCCCATATCCGGATACTCAAAACCCATATCCGGATATCACAAATCCGGATACTTCTCAGACACATATCCAGATATTTCACGACAGAATTTAGAAACTGCATTTCGTGAAGATATCCTTCCAAGGTTGGGTTTTTACCGATTTTAAAAACCTACACATGCATTTCTAAGTGTGTTTGACCAATCCCAACATTAAGTTATCATCTTTTAACCTTTACATGCATCAAGGTTCCATTTTTAAGCATAAAACTCATGATCAAAGGGTGGTACAACATACCAAGGCTCAAAACAGAGAAGCAAAGGCTCTTGGAGCTCCACACTCTGCCTCTCCAAGTCTGACTTGAAAGGTACACGAAAATGCTACCAAAGCTTGGCCCTTTCAACACAAAGGAAGCTCCTTGGAGCTTCACAAGCCAAGAACAAGACTCTCACCACCTCAACTCAAGAGGACAGCCCCTCCAACATTCACAAACAGCAACCCCAACACAAAACAGGGTCAACAACACAGCCCCAAAGCTACTCTCGCCCAGACCAAGTGTTTAGGAGAAGGATTTGTGACGGACGTTGCCTCAAAGCTTAAGAAATGGAAGAGGAAAAACAATGGAACAGTACTCAGCAGTTGGCCAGCCCCAAGACTCACGTAGAGAATGTGTTATGGCCTAGGGTTTTGTGCTAACAAGCCTATATATGGCCACTTAACATTTAAACACACAGTATTAACTTTAATTGCTACGCTTAGCATTTTAATCCCAAACTTTGGAATCTGAAACTACACATTTTTCCAAGATTTATCATATTTTTCTTATAATTTTCTGAGCACCTTTCCGGTACGCTCTTTTCAAAGCCAGTACCGGTTTCTAGCACCAATTCTCATTATTTGGACTTGAAACTCGTTTTACAAGTCCTACATATCATTCTAGTAATTATCATGCACTTATTATAATTTTCCGGGATACTTTTTCGGCACGCATTTATACCGACTAGCAAAACCGGTATCTGCACTTTTCTTCCGAAAAGCAACTTTCAGCATTATTACTCACTTACTATAATTATTAAAGCCTCATAATAATTATTAGGGTCAATTACAGAATCATTTTCTATTTTCTCATAATTTATTAATTAAATACCTTAATTAACGGTGCAGGTTCTTACATTCACCTCACCTTTTAGGATTTTGACGTCAAAATCAGAAACATACTTGGTCGAAACTCAGGGTACTGCCGAAGAAGCTCGTCCGCACGCTCCCAAGTACACTTTGACCATCGGAATGATCTTGCTCCTCAGCTACTTCTCACCGCGATCGAGAATCTTTAGTGGTCCGACGGGAGTCTTTAGGTTCTCCCGAACCTCCACATCATTCGGTTGCACCATATTCGACGGATCTGCTATGTAGCTCCGGAGCTGAGACATGTGAAACACGTCGTGGATGTTAGCCAGGTTCGGAGGCAAGGCAAGCCGGTAGGCAACAGGTCCTACTCTACCAAGAATCTGGTATGGCCCAATAAACCGCGGGCTCAGCTTCCTCACTCCGAGTTCTCGTCCAACACCGGTGACAGGTGAAAGTCTCACAAACACGTGCTCACCCTCACTGAACTCCAGTGGACGATGCTTGACATCGTAGTAGCTCTTCTGACGATTATGCGCCTGCTTCAGCTTTTCCCTGATCATGTGGATCTACAGGGTGGTATCTTGGACAAAGTCCAAGCCAGACAACTCACGATCCCCAACCTCAGACCAACAGGTAGGTGTACGACACCTCCTACCGTAGAGCGCCTCGTAGGGTGCCATGCCCAGGCTAGCATGGAAACTGTTGTTATACGAAAACTCCACCAATGGAAGGTACATATCCCATGCCGAGCCCTGCTCCAACGTGCAAGCCCGCAACATGTCCTCCAAGGTCTGGATAGTCCGCTCAGTCTGTCCATCAGTCTGAGGGTGATAGGTTGTACTCAGTCTCAACTGCGTACCAAAAGCTCCCTGCAACGCCTCCCAGAACTGAGATGTGAACTTCGGGTCCCTGTCACTAATGATACTCTCGGGCACCACGTGAAGCCTCACAATCTCGCGAACATAAAGCTTGGCCAACTGCTCTGTAGTGAAGCTCACCTTCACTGGAAGAAAATGGGCAGACTTTGTCAATCTGTCCACAATGACCCATATCGAGTCACAGCCAACCTGAGTCTTCAGCAAACCCACAACGAAGTCCATGGAAATGCTCTCCCATTTCCACTCTGGAATCTCAAGAGGTTGAAGTTTACCAGACGGCTTCTGGTGTTCAATCTTCACCTTCTGGCAGATCAAACACTTGGACACATACACAGCTATGTCCTTCTTCATTCTTGGCCACCAGAAATTTCTCTTCAGGTCTTGGTACATCTTCGTAGCACCAGGATGATTAGTAAACTGCCTCTTATGGCCCTCTGCCATAACCTCTTCGGTCAAGGGACCTCGAGGAAGCACAATACGCTTCTAAAACAACAGAAGTCCATCCTCATTCCAAGACACACCGTCTTGGTTCTTCACGTAGTCGAGACACTCTCTCTGCACTTGCGCCTCTTGGATCTTCTCATAAGCTCATTCCTGACTCTCACAGTCTCCATATCGAGAAGTGAACCCCCAAACAAGGTGGTCACCTTCAGATCTCGAAACTTCTCTATGAGGTCGAAGTCACCAATCGTCAAACTGGATAGACTCATGGATTTTCGACTCAAAGAATCAGCTACCACATTGGCCTTGCCAGGATGGTACTTCAACTCAAAGTCGTAGTCCTTCAGAAACTCCATCCATCTTCTCTGCCTCATGTTCAGCTCTTTCTGATCAAACAGGTACTTCAAGCTCTTGTGATCACTGAACACCGCAAACTGCATGCCAAACAGGTAATGCCTCCAAATCTTGAAAGCAAACACAATCGCAGCCAACTCCAAATCATGAGTCGGGTAGTTCTCCTCATGAGGCTTCAACTGCCTCGAAGCAAAAGCAACAGCTCTACCAGACTGCATCAGCACACAGCCCAGCCCCTTTCCAGAAGCATCACAGTAAAGCTCAAACTGCTCCTCAGGATCAGGAAGGATCAACACAGGTGAAGAAGTCAATCTCTCCTTCAACTCTTGAAAGCACGCCTCACACTCGTGAGTCCACACAAATGGAGTCTCCTTTCGGGTAAGGCGAGTCAAAGGGAGAACCATCGTGGAGAAACCCTTGATGAACCTCCAATAGTAACCTGCCAAACCTAAGAAGCTCCTCACCTCTGTGACTGTCTTGGGCTTCTCTCAATCCAGTACGGCCTCAATCTTGTTGGGATCCACTGCAACTCCATCTGCTGAAATCACATGCCCCAGAAACTTGACTGATTTGAGCCAAAACTCACACTTAGAAGGCTTAGCATAAAGTTTTTTCTCCTTCAGCACTTGGAGAACTATCCTCAGATGCTCCGCATGCTCCTCCTCAGTCTTGGAGTAGATCAAAATATCATCAATGAAGACAATCACAAACTGATCCAGATACGGCTGGAAAATCCTGTTCATGTAATCCATGAACACTGACGGCGCATTGGTGAGTCCGAACGGGATCACCAAATATCTCGAACGAAACGCGGTCTTAGGGACATCCTCCGGCTTCACCCGAATCTGATGGTATCTGGACCGGAGATCAATCTTGGAATACACATAAGCACCCCTGAGCTGATCCAACAGATCATCAATCCGAGGAAGAGGATACTTGTTCTTGATTGTCACCTTGTTCAATTGCCTGTAGTCGGTGCACAATCGCATTGTCCCATCCTTCTTCTTCACAAAAATGACCGGTCTAATGAACTCTTTCGCCGAAAGTTCCTCAATATGCTTCTTAAGCTCAGCCAACTCCAGTGGCGACATCCGATATGGAGCTAAAGAAATCGGCCCCACACCAGGCAACAAGTCAATGGAGAACTCTATCTCCCGCTGTGGCGAAAACTCAGGAATCTCCTCAGGAAACACATCAAGGAACTCCCCCACCACAGGAATGCCAGTGATATCCTCCTGTGTCCCACTCACCAAACCTCCCAACATGACATAACCAAATGCCCCTGCTCTCAAGGCCTTCCTAGCCTGCAGCAAAGAAATATATGGCGAGGAACTAGCTGTGGAATCACACGGAGACATCACCACGCACTTTGCACAGCAATCAATCAGTGCACAGTTTCTAGACAACCAATCCATGCCCAGAATAATCTCAAGGTTGGCCATCGGCAATCCTATCAGATCTACCGAGAACTCACGGCCATCCCACTGAAACGCTACATCGCGATGTACAGTGGTAGAAACACATATCTCTCCGATGGCGGTAGTCACCCGCAGCGGTGGAGAAAGCACAGACATGGGCAACTCAAGCCCCAAAGCAATCGAGGTAGCAACAAACGAATGCGTAGCCCCGGAGTCAAACAATGCATCAACAACAATACCACCAATAAACACAGTACCTCTAACAAGGTTCGGAGTGCGGTCCGACTGTTGCCTATCCAAGGTGTACACACGCCCAACAGAAGGTGGCACTACAGGTGCCGAAGTATAAGCCATCGGAACCATCTGCAAAGGAACTGCCTGAACAGCTGTAGCTCTCGTCGTCGACGACGGACAGTCTCTAGAGAAGTGGCCCTCCTTGCCACACTGGAAACAAACCAACTGCCCCGAAGCACAACGTCCCACATGCTCCTTTCTGCACCCCGCTCATCTCGGAGTGGAAGGAGGCCTAACAAAGCTCCCCTGTTGTGAAGCAGTCCTCTTGAACTGACCAGGCGCCTGCCTAGTCGCCAACTGTTTACCCTTGCGCTTCCCAGCAAACCTCTTGTCCTTCCAGGACATAGAAACAGGAGTGGAACCAACAGTTCCCTTGGTCTCGTCGACCTTGGCCCTCTTGGCATTGCTCGCTATGCAAACATCTTCAATGTCCTTACACTGCTGAACCAGTGTACCAAAATCTCTCGAAGCAGCTCCAGCAATATGCTCAGCAATCACCTCACTAAGTCCTCTACGGAACTTAGCAGCCAGAAACATCGGAGTAGGAGGAATCATCCTGAAGTGTGCAAACTTCACCAGCTCATTAAACTTGGCCAAGTACTCGTCAACAGTCATCGAGCCCTGAACCAACCGGTCAAACTCCCCATGTTTCCTCTCCTGCGCATCATAGGGAAAGTATCTGCCCAAGAAACAGTCCTCGAAGAATGGCCATGTCAAAACACGACCCTGCATCTCATAAGCATGAGAGGTGTTCGTCCACCACTCATAGGCATCTCCCTCCAGCATGTAAGTCGAGAACATCAGCTTCTGCGGATCTGTACACTGCATGACCCGAAATATCTTGTCCAGCGACTCCAGCCATCTAGCAGCAGTAATAGGATCCAAAGACCCCTCAAACACATGTGGCTTATGCTTCCTGAAAGCATTCAGCCGACGATATATCACATCATGATCCTCAGCAGGCTCTACAAGAGTCTCCCTCGTCTCAGCGACATGAGCAGCACTGCCAATGTGACTCAGGTTCTCATCCTGAACACTAGGTGGAGGCGGCGGCGGTGGCGGTGGTGGCGGTGGTGCATGGCCTACAGCAAGACCAGCCCTCATCTCCTCCAACATGACTCTCATCATCGTCATGTTCGCCATCCTGTTCGCCTCGAGGACATCCTCAGTGGTCCTCCAGTTCGCTTCACGAACCTCTTCTGCGGCTATCTGGTTCGCCTCGCGAACAACATCCATCATTGTCGCGTTGGCCAATCTAGTGGCCTCCTGATCGGCTAACCTAGCCGCCTGTATCTCAGCCAATGCAGTCAGGATAGGATCGGGTTGATCCTCAGAAGTCTCTCGTGTTCTCCCGGACCTTACCATGACTCTGCACAAGTTACACAAATTATGAATTGATCAGGCCCACGCAGTGTGATTACATATGCATTATCATAATAAAATTCGACGGAGTAAACACACAAGACATACACAACCAAACATCCTAGCTATTGCAATATATACAGGCTTTTCCCTCGAACCATTGCTCTGATACCATAAATGTAACACCCCGTATATATCCGGTAATGTTATCATACTATCGTATTAAGCAGCGCTTAATATAAAATGCGGAATATCTTTTTCTTTTCAATTATGATGTCATTATCATTACCAACTTGCTTATTAATCAATTAATAAAACATCGCCTGTATGCAATTGCAATAAAACAGCTATCTGAAAATACCTCATAACATAGATAGTAAAAGTGTGGCTCTAGTCACGAAACTACAACAACGTAGACCGGACCATCTAACAGTTTATACAACTCCAATCTAAAGCGCTAACATAAAGTGTCATGGACAATCCCCATGCTCACTCAAATAAGGCAACACGCCCAACATCAGTCTCATCAACAACATAAGCATAAATAGCGGAAAACATAAACAGCATCCATATCCAGTCATGGCAGCAAAACAGCATAATAACATCAATTAAGCTCTGGCCTCCTGCTGCCAGAGGCATCAGTCACAAAACTACCGGAACCTGAAATAAGCATTCCCCAAATGTGGGGTGAGATCTCTAAACAAGAAATCTCAGTAAGACAAAGGGTCCTCAAGGATCTTCCACCCCAAGCTCACTTACATGTGCAATATAAGTTTAAAAGCAAATATCATCATCAGTTCTAAAATAGTGCAATGCAGCAGATAATCATGTCATGTGTGTCAATTCTATTCTACTGGCCAGAGAAATGCAGGATTTACATACGCCAAATACCCACACTAGTGCAAGGCGCTACTTGCATTCACCCCGGATCACCATATCGTATGACGCTACACAGTGGCGGACCCAGGAAAAAAAATTTATGTCCGCACAATCAGTGGCGGGGGTTCGGGGGAAGCGCCCCCGAATTTTTTTTTTTTTATATAAAAGTTTAAATCAATGCTTGAACCCGCTCATAATCTAGTTGCTTCCATAACAAGCTGCAGACAATAGTTTGACCAATTATTTTCCCCCTAAATCTTATCAATCCTTCAAAACAAATATGAGAATATACTCCAGTACATCCATACATCATCATTCTATTTTGGAATATGTTATTTTACCTAACATTTTTCTGCCTACCTTTTCCTACCACTCTCCAATACCGTTAGATCAAAATCTCAAGAAGAGAGAAAAAGATAAATGTTAGTTAAGATTCTGATCTAACGGTGTTGGAGGGTGGTAGGTAGAGGTAGGCAAAAAAATGGTAAGTAGAATAACCTATCCCTTCTATTTTATAGTAGTGAATAAAAAAGTTAACACTACCTGTACAGAAGTAAAACAAAATCACAGTGAAGGTCTCGTCTCTAGATATTAACTTATTTGAGAATGTCAGACCTACAATCAATCATCTCTTTTTATAAAAATAAAAAAGGAAACAAAGGATGAAGAGAACGTGGAAATGAGTACGTGACAAGGGAGGAAGAATAAGTTTTCTTTCTAATCAATGTGCGTTGTTGCGTTGTTTTAATCATCTCCGTACGTTGTTACGTTGCTAACTAATATAAGAATAAATATCCTTTTTGGTCCCTAAAAAAAATTTGGTCCTCACTTTAGTCCATTATAAAAAAAAATTAGTCACCTGATCCCTATGGACCCACTTTGGTCTTTTTGTGGGACTAGTGTAGGTCTTTTTTGAATTTGTGATGGACCACGATTTTAATTAAATTGATCTACTTTAAATTTTTTAAGGACCTCGAGACTAATTTTTTTTGTAAAGGACTAAATTGAGAATCATGTTTTTTGTTAGGGACTTAAAAAATTATTTACTCCTAATATATATATTTAATCAAGAGACAAATAACAATCTACAAAAAAAAAAAAAAAAAATTAAAATCAAAAAGTTTATGACCGCACTTGCGGGCATTTGCCCGCAAGTGGGTCCGCCAATGACGCTACATACTCAGGCTTACCGTCAAGATGAAACAACACATGCATATTAAAAGCCATTACACATAAAGCTCAACAACATTTCAAATATTCAAAGCATGTAACACAGCATGCATACAACCACACCCCCATGGGACATGGTGGAACCACAACATGGCTAAACCGAGGACACGAAAGCTTACCTTGCAAGCTAACACCCAAAGCCAAGAGTCCACAACTCAAAGTCCAAACACAGCAGATTCACAATCTGTTATGGACCAATACTATATCAATAATAATGCACCAAAAGCATATAATTTAAAGACAACGCCTTTCCTTACGTTTTACGTCTTAAGGCTCCATACCAAGCCATAAGTCCTTAATCACAACGATTCTGACTTAGTTCATTAATTACAGAAGTTCAACTTCATTAATCTAGGGTCCACAAACCCCCAATAGCCTACTGTACACACAGCACAGCTACTGTTCTACGAAATCCCAGAATATCCGGATATTCCTCGGGACCATATCCGGATATGCAATATCCAGATATCTCACTGGACATATCCGGAATCCCATATCCGGATATCTAATATTCGTATACTCAAAACCCATATCCGAATATCATATATCCGGATACTTCTTGGGCACATATCCAAATATTTCACGACAGAATGCAGAAACTGCATTTCGTGAAGATATCCTTCCAAGGTTGGGTTTTTACCGATTTTAAACACCTACACGTGCATTTCTAAGTGTGTTTGACCAACCCCAACATTAAGTTATTATCTTTTAACATTTACATGCATCAAGGTTCCATTTTTAAGCATAAAACTCATGATCAAAGGGTGGTACAACATACCAAGGCTCAAAACAGAGCAACAAAGGCTCTTGGAGCTCCACACTCTGCCTCTCCAAGTCTGACTTGAAGGGAACACAAAAATGCTACCAAAGCTTGGCCCTTTCAACACAAAGGAAGCTCCTTGGAGCTTCACAAGCCAAGAATAAGACTCTCACCACCTCAACTCAAGAGGACAGCCCCTCCAACATTCACAAACAGCAACCCCAACACAGAACAGGGTCAACAACACAGCCCCAAAGCTACTCTCACCCACACCAAGTGTTTAGGAGAAGGATTTGTGACGGATGTTGCCTCAAAGCTCAAGAAATGGAAGAGGAAAAACAATGGAACAGTACTCAGCAGTTGGCCAGCCCCAAGACTCACGGAGAGAATGTGTTATGGCCTAGGGTTTTGTGCTACGAAGCCTATATATATCCACTTAACATTTAAACACACAGTATTAACTTTAATTGCTACACTTAGCATTTTAATCCCAAACTTTGGAATCTGAAACTACACATTTTTCCAAGAATTATCATATTTTTCTTATAATTTTCTGAACACCTTTCCGGTACGCGCTTTTCAAAGCCAGTACCGGTTTCTAGAACCAATTCTCATTATTTGGACTTGAAACTCGTTTTACAAGTCCTACATATCATTCTAGTAATTATCATGCACTTATTATAATTTTCCGGGATACTTTTTCGACACGCATTTATACCGACTAGCAGAACCGGTATCTGCACTTTTCTTCCGAAAAGCGACTTTCAGCATTATTACTCACTGACTATAATTATTAAAGCCTCATAATAATTATTAGGGTCAATTATGGAATCATTTCCTATTTTCTCATAATTTATTAATTCAAAATCTTAATTAACGGTGCGGGTTCTTACAGTACACACTTGGAATCTTGCTTGCTTATGCTTCAACTTAACTTGATGTCTTCCTTTGGTTCCAAATTGCCATAATAAGTGTTAAAAACCTTGTAATTCAACATTACGACAACATGTTAGCAAGATATTCAATTACTATAACTTTTACAGCATAAAACCCTAATTTCCTTGCAATTCACAACATTTATCAATCAGAATTAAGCCTAAAAACATGGTAAACTAAGGGTTTATCACGCCTCCCAGAATAGAGATGTGAACTTCGAGTCCCTATCACTAATGATACTCTCGGACACCCCGTGAAGCCTCACAATCTCGCGAACATACAATATTTCCAACTACTCAGTAGTGAAGCTCACCTTCACTGGAAGAAAATGGGCAGACTTTGTCAGTCTGTCCACAATGACCCAGATAGAGTCGCAACCAACCCGAGTCTTCGGCAAACCCACCACGAAGTCCATGGAAATGATCTTTCATTTCCATTCTGGAATCTCTAGAGGTTGAAGCTCACCAGATGGCTTCTGGTGTTCAATCTTCACCTTTTGGCAAATCAAGCACTTGGACACATACACAGCTATGTCCTTCTTTATACCCGGCCACCAGAAATTTTGCTTCAAGTCCTGATACATCTTTGTAGCACCAGGGTGTACAGTGAACTGGCCCTTATGGGCCTCTGCCAAAACCTCTTCAGTCAAAGGACCTCGAGGAACCACAATCCTCTTCTGGAACAATAAAAGTCCATCCTCATTCCAAGACACACTGTCTTGGTTCTTCATGTAGTCCAGGCACTCTCTCTGCACTTGCGCATCTTGGATCTTCTCCATAAGCTTATTCTTGACTCTCACAGTCTCTATCTCGAGAAGTGCACCCCGAAACAAGGAAGTCACCGACAGATCTCGAACTTCTCAATAACATCAAAGTCACCTATCGACAAACTGGATAGACTCACGGATTTCTGACTCATAGCGTCTGCTACCACATTGGCCTTGCCAAGGTGGTACTTCAACTCAAAGTCGTAGTCCTTCAAAAATTCCATCCATATCCTTTGCCTCATGTTCATCTCCTTCTGATCAAACAAGTACTTCAAGCTCTTGTGGTCACTGAACACAGCAAACTACATACCAAACAGATAGTGCCTCCAAATCTTGAAAGCAAAAATAATCGCAGCCAACTCCAAAGCATGAGTCGGGTAGTTCTCCTCATGAGGCTTCAACTGCCTCGATGCATAGGCAACAACTCTGCCAGTCTGCATCAAAACACAGCCCAACCCCTTTCCAGAAACATCATAGTAAAGCTCAAACTGCTCCTCAGGATCAGGAAGATTCAATACTGGTGAAATTGTCAATCTCTCCTTCAACTCCTGAAAACACTCCTCACACTCGTGATTCCACACAAACGGAGTCTCATTCCCGGTAAGGCGAGTCAAAGGTAGAACCATTATGGAAAATCCTTTGATGAACCTCCTGTAGTAACCTACCAAACCCAAGAAACTCCTAACTTCAGTAACCGTCTTGGGCCTCTCCCAATCAAGCACGGCGTCGATCTTGTTGGGATCCACTGCAACTCCTTCAGCAGAAGTGACATGCCCAAGAAACTTCTCCAACTTGATCCAAAACTCACACTTTGAAGGCTTAGCGTCAAGCTTTTTCTCCTTCAGCACTTGCAACACAATCCTCAAGTGCTCAGCATGCTCTTCCTCCGTCTTGGATTAAATCAAGATATCGTCAATGAAGACGATCACGAGCTTATCTAGGTACGGCTGGAAAATCCGGTTCATGTAATCCATAAACACTGCGGGTGCATTCGTGAGTCCAAAAGGAATCACCAAATACTCAAAGTGACTATATCTCGAACGAAACGCGGTCTTAGGGACATTTTCCGGCTTCACCTGAATCTGATGGTATCCGGACCGGAGATCAATCTTCGAATACACACAAGCACCCCTGAACTAATCCAACAAATCATCAATACGCGGAAGGGCATACTTGTTCTTGATTGTCACCTTGTTCAGCTTCCTGTAGTCGATGCACAATCGTATAGTCCCGTCTTTCTTCTTCACAAATATGATCGGTGCTCCCATGGAGACACACTCGGTCGAATGAAGTCTTTTGCTGAAAGATCCTCCATGTGCTTCTTCAGCTCTGCCAACTCCGGTGGTGACATCCGATATGGTGCTAATGAAATAGGCCCAACACCAGGCAATAAGTCTATGGAGAACTTTATCTCCCACTGTGGCGGAAACCCAGGAATATCCTCAGGAAACACCTTGAGGAATTCTCCCACCACAGGAATGCTAGTGATATCCTCCTGTGTCCCACTCACCAAACCTCCCAACATGACATAACTGAAAGCCCCTGCTCTCAAGGCTCTCCTAGCCTGCAGCAATGAAATATATAGCGAGGAACTGGCTGTGGAATCACATGGAGACATCACCACACGCTTGGCACAACAGTCAATCAATGCACAGTTCCTGGACAACGAATCCATGCCCAGAATAATCTCCAAGTTAGCCATCGGCAATCCTATCAGATCTACCAAAATATCACCGCGTCTCGTTCGAGATACGGTCACTTTGAGTATTTGGTGATTCCTTTTGGACTCACGAATGCACCCACAGTGTTCATGGATTACATGAACAGGATTTTGCAACCGTACCTGAATACGTTTATGATCGTCTTCATTGAAGATATCTTGATTTACTCCAAGACGAAGGAGGAGCATGCTGAGCACTTGAGGATTGTGTTGCAAGTGCTGAAGGAGAAAAAGCTTTATGCTAAAACTTCCAAGTGTGAGTTTTGGCTCAAGTCTGTGAAGTTTCTTGGGCATGTAATTTCTGCTGAGGGAGTTGCAGTGGATCCCAACAAGATTGAAGCTGTGTTGGATTGGGAGAGGCCTAAGACGGTTACTGAGGTGAGGAGTTTCTTGGGTTTGGTAGGTTACTACCGGAGGTTCATCAAGGGATTCTTCACGATGGTTCTTCCACTGACTCGCCTTACCCGGAAGGAGACTCCGTTTGTGTGGACTCACGAGTGTGAGGAATGCTTTCAGGAGTTGAAGGAGAGATTAACTACCGCACCTGTGTTGATCCTTCCGGATCCTGATGAGCAGTTTGAGCTTTACTATCATGCTTCTGGAAAGGGGATGGGCTGTGTTTTGATGCAGACCGGTAAAGTTGTCGCTTATGCTTCGAAGCAGTTGAAGCCTCATGAGGAGAACTACCCAACTCATGATTTGAAGTTGGTTGTGATTGTTTTTGCTTTCAAGATTTGGAGGCATTATCTGTTTGGTATGCAGTTTGCTGTGTTCAGTAACCACAAGAGCTTGAAGTACTTGTTTGATCAGAAGGAGCTGAACATAAGGCAAAGGAGATGTGTGGAGTTTCTGAAGGACTACGACTTTGAGTTGAAGTACCATCCTGGCAAGGCCAATGTGGTAGCTAATGCTCTGATTCGGAAATCCGTGAGTCTATCCTGTTCGTCGATAGTTGACTTTGATGTCATTGAGAAGTTTTGAGACCTGTCGGTGAATTCCTTGTTTGGGGGTGCACTTCTCGAGATGAAGACTGTGATAGTCAAGAATGAGCTTATGGAAAAGATCCAAGAGGCGCAAGTGCAGAGAGAGTGCCTGGACTACGTGAAGAACCAGGACAGTGTGTCTTGGAATGAAGATGGACTTTTGTTGTTCCAGAAGAGGATTGTGGTTCCTCGATGTCCTTTGACCAAAGAGGTTATGGCAGAGGCCCATAAGGGCCAGTTCACAGTTCACCCTGGTGCTACAAAGATGTATCAGGACTTGAAGAGAAATTTCTGGTGGCCGGGTATGAAGAAGGACATAGCTGTGTATGTGTCCAAGTGTTTGATTTGCCAGAAGGTGAAGATAGAACACCAGAAGCCGTCTGATAAGCTTCAACCTCTAGAGATTCCGGAATAGAAATGGGAGAGCATTTCTATGGACTTCGTGGTGGGTTTGCCGAAGACTCTAGTTGGCTGCCACTCTATCTGGGTCATTGTGGACAGACTGACGAAGTCTACCCATTTTCTTCTAGTGAAAGTGAGCTTCACTACTGAGCAGTTGGCCAGACTATATGTTCGCGAGATTGTGAGGCTTCACAGGGTGCCCGAGAGTATCATCAGTGATATGGAGCCGAAGTTCACATCTCGGTTCTGGGAGGCGTTGTAGGAAGCTTTCAGTACACAGTTGAGGTTGAGTACCGCCTATTACCCTTAGAATGACGGACAGACTGAGCGGACCATCCAGACCTTGGAGGACATGTTGATGGCTTGCACTTTGGAGCAGGGTTCAGCATGGGATAGGTACCTACCATTGGTGGAGTTTTCGCATAACAACAGTTTTCATGCTAGCCTGGGCATAGCACCCTACGAGGCGTTGTATGGTAGGAGGTGTCGGACTCCTTACCTGCTGCTCTGAGGTTGGAGATAAGGAGTTTTTTGGCTTGGACTTCGTCCAAGATACCACCCAGCAGATCCAGATGATCAGAGAAAAGCTGAAACAAGCGCAGAATCGCCAGAAGAACTACTACGATGTCAAGAATCGTCCACTGAAGTTTAGTGAGGGTGAGCACGTGTTTGTGAGACTATCAGCTGTCACCGGTGTTGGCCGGACCCTCAGAGTGAGGAAGTTAAGCCCGAGATTCATTGGGCCCTACTAGATCTTTGGTAGAGTAGGACTTGTTGCCTACCGGCTTGCCTTGCCTCCGAACTTGGCCAACATCCACGACGTGTTTCACGTGTCTCAGCTTCGGAAGTACATAGCAGATCCTTCGCACGTGGTGCAACCGGATGAAGTGGAAGTTCGGGAGAAGTTGAAAACTCTCGTTAGACAACTCAAGATTCTCGATCGTGGCGAGAAGTAGCTGAGGAGCAAGATCATTCCGATGGTCAAAGTTTAGTGGACAGGAAGAACTCCTGAGGAGTGTACTTGGGAGCGAGAGGACGAGCTTGTCTGGCAGTATCCCGACTTCCGAGACAGGTACATTCTGATTTTGAGGACAAAATCTTAAAAAGGTGGGGTGAATGTAAGAACCCGCACCGTTAATTAAGGAAATTAATTAATTAATTATGAGAAATTAGGAAATAATTCCATAATTGACCCTAATAATTATTATAAGGCTTAAATAATTGTGGTAAGAGTTTGATAATGTTGAAAGTCGCTTTTCTGACGAAAAGTGTAGATACCGGTTCCGCTCCTCGGTATAAATGTGTACCAATGAAGTACCCAGAAAATTATAATAAGTGCATGAATATTCCTAAAATAATATATAGGACTATGATTTCAATTTTCAAGTTAAAATAATGAGAACGGGTGCCAGAACTGATACTGGCTATGTAAAAGCGCGTACCAGAAAGGTGCTGCGAAAAATAAAATAAAAATATGATAAATCTTAGAAAAATGAGTAGGTTCAGAATCCTAAGTTTTGGATTAAAATGCTAAGCGTAGCTATTATTGCTATTACTGTGTGTTTAATACTTAAAACACTATAAATATTGTTATAAAAAAAAAACACTATAAATACAACTTTTGCACTAAACCCTAGGCATTTCCTTATTTTTCTACATGGCTTTGGTGGCTGACCAGCTTTTCTTTACACTGTTCCATTGTCTCTTCTCTATTTCTTGAGCCAAGAGGGCAATTCTTTCATGAAATCTTCACCTAAACACTTGGTGTGAGTGAGAGTGAGCATTGGGAGTGTGTTAGTGGTTTGTTTCTGAGTGTTGGCCACTGTTGTGAGGGAGTCTAAGGGCTGAGTGCATTCACCTTGTTGAGGGATCCATGACCTTAGCTTTTTGATCTTGAAGGAGTCATCTTGGGTGAGAAAGAAACTACCTTTGATTACCATTTTCGTGGCTTGGCAAAGTCAGAGCTTTGGGAGCTTCAAGTGAGCTCTAAGAGCATCATCCATTTCTGTTTTGAAGCATTGGGTATGTTCTTGAACCTTTGATCATGAGTTTTATGGTTAAAGCTTGAGTCTTGGCATGTAATATGTTAAAATAAGGTAACCAACATGAACATGAATCTGAAAGTCTATAAAAAGTGCATGCTTTAACGTTGGAATGGGTTAAAAACCCAACCTTTGGAGTGATATCTCGCGAAATGCAGAAACTGCATTCTGTCACGAAATATTCGGATATGATATCCGGATCTTGATATCCGGATATGCGGTCTTGTGATATCCGGATATGATATCCGGATATAGGATATCCGGATATGTCCCCGACAAATATCCGGATATTCTGGATTTTCGTAGAACAGCAGTTGTACTGTTCATACAGAAGGCTGTTATGGGTTTGTGGACCCTAGATTGATGACACTGTGGGTTGGTGCAAGTGGTGTCTTGCACTAGTATGGGTAATAGATGTATTCCTGCAATATTTCTCTGGCCAGTAGATTAGTTATAACACACATGACATGATTATCTGCTGCATTGCACTGTTTTGGAACTTATATTGTTAAACTGTTTTTGAACTTATATTGCACATGTAAGTGAGCTTGGGGTGGAAGATCCTTGAAGACCCCTTGCCTTACTGAGATTTCTGTTTAGAGATCTCACCCCACGTTTGGGGCGCTTATTTCAGGTTCAGGTAACTCAGGGGCTGAGACCTCTAGCGGCAGCAGGCCGGAGCTTAGTTGATTGTCATATTTGCTGATTATGCTGATGCACCTGCTTATTGTTTATGCTTTTCCATTATCATGTTGTTTGTATTGAGACTTGTTGAGTATGATCGTTGTTTATTTGGTGAGCATGAGGATTGTCCATGCCACATTGATTTGTCGATGTTATGTCTATTCAAGTTGTATAATTGTATCAGGATTATGTCCGGATTACGTGTCGTAGATCCGTGACTTAGATACTCACTATCTTATTTATGAGATATTTCAGTTAGCTATCTTTTGCAATTTACATACAGGCGATGTTTTTATGAAAATGGTTAAGTAATCAACTTGGCTAAGTATAATGACAAGAAAAAGATATTCCGCATTTTTAATTAAGCGTGACTTAATACGATGACATGTTAACAAACCGGGTATACACGGGGTGTTACAATAACAGTCAGAGAGAGAGTGTACCTTTAGGGTTTACCTTATATTTATGGAGGATACCTGTGGGTAGCGTGGATGGGCCTTTGGTGCCTCTGATAGGGGCACAGGTCTGCTTGCTATGCTGTCGTATTAGGATTAGTATCCTTGATGGATATCTATCCATGATTATTACTGATTGAAATCTTGGATTGTCTCTCGTTGGGCCTATCACTTAATGGGGCCCATAACAGGGTGTGTTAGAGATATATAAAACCATTAATGTAATATCACCCAACAATTTAAATTTTTGGGTTGAATTGATCCTTTAAAGTATATTTGGGAGTAATTTACATTTTTTTTTGTAAAGGAGTAATTTACATTCATACCGAATAAAACAGGGAAATGAAAATTTCACTATATTTTCATGCCCGTCTTCTTTTCCTTTCCTCAAAATTCATTGAATTTGATTTTTCTCTCCCAAAAGGCGCCTTAGTTCAAATGACACAAAAGTCTGCTTGGGTCCATATTAATAATTATCCTACTCAACTTGCTCTTTGCATCACTTCAGCATATACCATTCCTATCCCTCCTTACCTACTTTTTTATATATTTAAAAAAATTAAGAAGGACCAACCCATAACAGGTTGATTAATTTTATGAGTCAAGCTGACAGACACATTTTCACAATCTTATTGAACAAAGATTTATTTTAACTAACATAAGATAAAATAAATAAAATTTACAAAGTTTGTTCTCAGTGATAATATATATTCTAAAAAAAACACATAATGTAATATTACACTTATTTGTTATAGTTTTTTTTTAATCTGTTTATTTATTTTTTAATCCTAATAAGTTTCGGTATTGGCTTTCACGCGACTAAGTTATTTGCGACACTCTACCGAGCGTCTTTTGTGTGCTTCTGGATTTACTTATGTTTGAAAGTGCTTGAATGGCTCTTTTGATACTGCATTTTATGTTTGGCCAACTACATGTATTCAGTTCATTCTGATTAATGTCATAAAAATAAGAAAATATGTATATGCTTAAGTCACGTACGTACAGTTCACTTGGTTGTCTATCATTGACACATGTAAGATGTAATATATATATATATATATATAAAAGCTCAAAATTATTATTTTACACTTTTTATCTTGACTATTCATTCTATTTATAACTATCTGCTCTAATTTATTAGATATGTGGGCAGTTAGTGTGAACAGATCAATGGTCAAGTTTGAGTGTAAGACTTTTTATTTATATACCGGTATAAAAATAAATTGTCCCATATATATATATATATATATATATATATATATATATATATATATTCAAATTATAATAAAATTTTCATATAGCACAAAAAAAAACAGTTTTTCAGTTTCTCTTCTACATATAATTTCCTTTCGAGTACAAGTTAAAAAAATTAAAAACATTTTAATTTGCTTTCTATTTTTGTATGAGAAGAGATTCTTGATCCATCGCCAAATAAAGAAAACAGGCGAGATGATTTGTATAAAAAAAAATCTTTTATTTATTTATCTAAAAATAGAGCAAATCCTAACATTTTGAATGGTACATTGATGACATCTTAACACGACCTAAATTGATGACTTTCACATAAACCCTATTGACCCAAAGCAATAAATAAAGCCATGACCATGCCACATGCATGGATTGGCATATGGAAGCATAAAGGACATTATTGTACGTACAAATGCTGCTGGACTACCGCAGTTTTATGACCTATGAGAAATCGCTTAATTATATAACTAATTTAGCCTTCAATTTTTGTGTTGGTAAGGATGGCCAACACCAGGACTATTACCCGGTTCTGTAGGTCTGAAATCATTTATCCCTTCAGTCATAGAAACTTCAACATCTGGACTCTTAACTACCACCACTGCTTTCATATTATTATCTTCTCCTGCAAAATTTCGGTGACCAACACCAGGACTGCTTCCAGGTGTTGTGGGTCTGAAAGCATTGGTGTCTGAACCTGAATCTCCATAACTTGCAGCGCCATACTTTGGTAACATTGGCGACTCAACTTTATTCTCTGACGATGGAGTAGGAACATTAACACTTGTTTTAAGTGGTGGCAGGGTAGGCTGGGCATTATCCTCCAGCAGCATCATAGTGTTTGTATGCAATGGCTTTATCTTCCTTGCATGAGTTAGAAGGGAACCATGGAAGGTAACTAGCACGAGAAAAACAGCAAAATATTTGTGCATGGCTTGAAATTTAACCATGATCAGTAGAGATGAAAAGTGATTGGCTTTTGTATAAGTAAAGATAGTGACTTATCTATAGAATATTTTAGCTAGCTAGCTGAGATGATAGAAGTAAAATGTGATGGGAGATGATATGAAAAGTTTTGGGATGCTAAGCTATTTATAGTAATCTTGTTGAGTATGTCAATGCCCCTTAGTATATTTTTTTAATTTTTTAGTACGTTGTCCTCCTAATATTCTAACTGCTAATTATGTCATCTGAATTGACTAAATATGTGGAGTGCATGCTCTAACAAATTTAGTCCGTTGATGTGTCAAATAGTTTTTAATTCCATGGGTCTCGCTCTCTCAGGCGGTCTATCATGTCCTTTTGTGTATTAAAAGAATATCGGGGTCATAATCTTTTCTAAATTATTTGTACTTCACTTTGATATATGTATCTTTTGATATGCATCTTCTTAAAATGCATATCTTTTTTATTTATTTTTGTTTGATCGTATTTAAGTATCGGATCTAAATTAGAACTACAGTCACTTTTTGTGCTCATATTTGCTCAAAATGTAATGGGCAGATATAAGAAGATGATTATACATATATGATATGAAAAGAAAAGTACCATCAAATAAGAAGTTATGTAAAAATTCAATCTACTATGTAGAAAACTTAAACTAAATATATGATTTGGTATATTAAGAATAAAATAAAAAACACTTGGGAGACCATGACATTCCTCATCCTCCCTTAGCTTTGCAGCCGTTGAATATGGAAGTTTGAAGCTTAATTGTTCTTGACTACTCTCTATATATTCATGCTATCTTTTTTTTTTTTCTAATACCAATCCACTATATATTACTCTAATTATCATTTGATCAAATTTTTCAGCAACTTTTTTCTCTCTCTTCAATCCACTTTTTACTGAAAAGTTTGATCCAATAGTGATAATAGTAATAGTGGATTGGTAATAAAAAAAAATTATAGTATGAATATCCTTTCTCTCAAAATAATTATTCTCGAAGATTTTTTCAATAAATAAAATTTATTAAATACCCTTTAATTAATTTAAGAAAATAAAAGTTTATATGACTAAATTATCCTTGTACTTCAGTTATACTCTCTCATTTCACTTAATAGAAATACTAAGAGACAAGGATTAGATTAGAAAAATAAAATTATGCTTTATTAACTGTCCAAAGTAACAAACAATTTAAAACGAATTAAAATTTTTACAAAGACAATTATTTTAAAATAGAAAGAATATATTTGTGAGCTTTATATTTTGAAGGTTCCGAGGGTGGCAATTGGCAAAGCCCTATAAATTTTTTTTGTTTTATTTTTTATTTTTCCCTTCTTTCGCTAACATGTACAATATGAAGGGTTATGATAAACAAATAAAGAATAGTTGGTTGACTTGCGCACCACCATCAAAATGGACCCCGCGGAAGGAAATGGGGATTCTCCTACCTTTTCTCCACTTAGAGATGCATAGTATTAATTATACTATTAAGTTAACGGTCTCTGTTCAATCTCAGAAATCTTTTTTACTTTGGTCGACAAGTTCAAGTGAAACACCTCGGTCGATGTGATCCTCTGTTGTATCTAATACATATTTTTGTTTTTGGGACGCTAACTTTCAAATGGGTAGCATGATTGCGCAGCCGCAGGCTCAAAGCTAAAGACGGAAATTAAAGATTCTCGTACATTTGTATTTATATTTGACCTGCATCATTCTCCAATATATATATGGGAAATATAAGAATCACGTTGTAGGAATGACACTGTTCATTCCTGCAACAAAGATCCGGCAACGTATCTTGAGGATATGGCGCCGTATCCTGATTTTGGTTTGACTTTTTTTTTAAGCGTGATACCCACACTTGATTTGTGTGTGCAGGAAAATGGTCTATTACAAAAAGCGAACCCTATATATGTATATATATATATGGGGTTTGATTTTCTCATGTTAAATGAGAATTCAATTCTCAAGTTGTAGAGATAAAAAGCATGTAGGACCCATGTGTTAGAAAAAATTATATGTAGGACTCATGTCAGCACGAAAATCGAAGGATGTGTAAGGAAATTTAAATTCTCATGTTAAATGAGAATTATAAAACCCTATATATATATATATATATATATATATATATATATATATATATATATATATATATATATATATATATATATATATATACACATGTGTGTGTGACCTGCATCAACAATTGGTATCCCTGCATTTATGGTCCATTTGATTGGGTATCAAAACCGACCAAGATTTGCCGCAAGTTGATACTTCAAGCCGCCATTTGGTATCATCGAATCACAAGTTGGTGAGTGTAACTAGAGAATGTCCTATTTTATTTTTATTTTTATATTGATCTAATAATTACTCTTTGAGGCAAGTTAATTGTGGGGTATTAACATAAAATTTATTTCTTTGAATCTATTATGAGATTAATCTGAATCCGAAATTTATTAACAATTAAAACTCATTGTTTATCTGTAAAAATATATTTAATATGAATCAAATCGAGACTCTCTCATTACCTACTCATCTTATATTGCCAACTGAAGTAAACAAGTAAAAAATGCCCTTTAGTTTACCCGTTTTGCACAACAAAGTCAAAAAAATTTAAAACCTAGAAAAATGTATTTTCATTTAATTAAATAAATAAATGAAAAAATATACTTATTGTCTAAGCAACAGCGGAGGTAGGAAATTTTATAAGTGGGATGAAGTATGTCTTTGACCAGAACAAATGTTATTATTATTATTATTAGTACTAATTAATTTTATTTTTTTTAAGTTATATAAATAATCGTGACTTAATTTTGTTTTACATTTTACATTGAGTTGCATGATACATGTTTTCACCGCTAATTAAGCCAAACATTTTGATAATTAATATCATTGAACTTAATTATATTTTAACAGCATTCAGTTTTAACATAGAGAAGCCAATTATTCGAGATTCGAGCCAAAAATATATAAACTAAAGAATCATTATAATCTTTATAAAATAATTGTTGTATGCTTGTGAGTAAAAAATTGTTCAGCTTTGCTAATTGACCATTTCGGTAAATGTTAAAGACTTATCATATTCGAAACCTAACTTGAATACAAAAACTTACGT
Source organism: Gastrolobium bilobum (assembly GCF_033153095.1). Lineage (NCBI taxonomy): Eukaryota > Viridiplantae > Streptophyta > Magnoliopsida > Fabales > Fabaceae > Gastrolobium > Gastrolobium bilobum. The sequence continues at coordinate 283,441 of NW_026897272.1, read as the reverse complement.
GAAATTTATATTAATTATTTTATATATGTCTGACACAAGCAAATTTTTTTTATTATAATTAAAGCATAGACCCCAGCAAGAGCTTTTTTACATATTTAAACATGAATAATTTTTATGTCCATCAAGGCAAGAGCCTTTTTAGAATTGAAGCTAGCCTAGGTGCTGAAATTTTTTTATTTGAAAAAAGAAGTAGTGAGTATTGAATTTGTGACCACTTGGTTGCAAGCAAATATTCTATCCAACACAAAACTTTAGGTTGCATTGATTCTTTGTACGATAAGAGAGCATATATAGATATAAATGGATTAGACACTTATCAAGGATCTACGGCCCAATCTATATATATCAGGCTAATTTTGACCTATTAAATCTAGTAAAATAAAATGTTTTTAGAAAGCATGTTATAGATTTTCTTTTAACAAGGTTTAGTCTATAAGTTTACAGGCATACCTATATCATGTTATTTATTTTAAATAAATAAATAAAATAAATAGAAAAATATTTTTAAATAATAAAGTAATCTTTTTTTAATTATTTTTTAATTTCTGAATATATAATAGAGTTAAACAAGCTAACAGGCCTACATCAAACCTTTTATTTGTAAAATATAATTCATGCCAAATTTATAATTTAGCCTACACTTGGCTAACAGACCAGCTAAGACTTAAAATATTTTACATAGCGTAACCTATTTAAGTCAAAATTTGGCCCGTCTTAACCCATCTACACCTCTAAGTGTATGTGATCAAGTGATCTCAAGTTTAATCTCAAGTTTGATCTCAAGTTTAATCATCACTGGGGCTGTTTAATAAAAAAAATATTTTAGTACCCATTATTCAATTCTAAAAAATGGCTCTTTGCGTGTTAGACCGGTATAAATTATCCATGTTTCAATTCCTAAAAGGATCCTTGATGTGATAGGTCTATGTACATTGTCCATA